>NC_056737.1:302587906-302610406 GCF_019279795.1 Protopterus annectens
GCAGGGAATGCTAGCATATGCTCTAGCTATGGGAATAACATAAGTGGAGCTGAAATCAATTTGTGGTGTCAGCCAAACAACCCCCCCCCCCCCACACACACACACACACATGTACCTTGAAATATCTCCTTGGAAGTAAACTCTTAAAGGGGTTTCACGTAGTTTAGTTGGACCAAACCAAGCTCTGCTATCTAGTATCTGGAATGTATGAGGGTGGAACATGGAAGCTTTGAATGAGGAAAATGTACATTTTCCCAAGTGATACCTTCAGTAGTTTGACCAAGTATGTACAAGCACCAAAATGAGACATTTTTTCAAGCAATCTCTTAAGTAGTTTCACCAATTATGCACAGGCGCCAAAACAAAACATTCCTCCCAGCAATCCCTTCAGTAGTTTCACTAAGTATGCACAAGCATTTCACTGTCACCAAAATGAAACATTTCCCCCAATGACCCCTTCAGTAGTTTGCCAGTGTCTGCACAAGGACTTCACTGATACCAAAATGAAACATTTACCCCTTCACTAATTTGTCCATTTCTGTACAAGGACTTTACTGACACCAAAATTGATCATTTACCCCAATGAGTCCTTCAGTAGTTTGTCCATTTCTACACATGGATTTTATTGACACTAAAGTTAATCATTTCCCCCAATGGACCCATTCAGTAGTTTGTTAATATATGCATAAGCACTAAAATCAAAATTTACTTAAGTCAATACTTGTACCTCCTTTTAAAATGTATGGCCGTACATATTCATTTTTTCCTTTCCCCTCTAAACTCTGTAATTTCTTGGTAAATTGCTGATTACTGGATTAACTCAGGGCCATTTACATGTTTAGTATGCAAATGAGGTTTGTTTAGATTCATCCCTATGAATCCTTCGGATAAGCAAACATGTAATGCCCCTTACTGCGCATTAGCTGTCGCTCTGTTGCTTAAGCCTTAAGCATGTTAGGCTTTTGTGATAGGGTGATGTGTTTAACAAAATGGCTCCACATTTCCATAGTTATCCTGAAAGATGTGATTTGCATAACCACATAGCGCCGCTCTTCGTGGATTACCGCTACGATGATGTGAAGGACTGGATTATGTATAACCGTCTATTATTCTGCTTGGCTTCATCGCTGAACTCATGGGTAGGCATTTTGGTACCACTGAATGTTTTGTGACACACTAGTATACTAGTACTTTTTCAAGTTAAAAATGTGGTCATTGCTTTCTAGAGTGTTTTACCTTTTACCTGCAGGTTTGAGTATGAGATGATGATAAACCAAAGCATAGCTGCAGAATTGTAAATCAGTAGTGGGCTTGGCTGTGTGAGACATTGTGACAGCAAATGATGACTGGATTGCTGTGGTTGTGTCTTGCTTCTATAAATAAAAAATAGGATATTTATTTGTTTTTTTGGGGTTTAGCAATGTAATATACTTCACAATGGATTATGCTTCATAGACATGATACCTCCAAATGGTGTGACACTTTAATTGGTACACCATGGGTTGCTTTACAATTAAGCAGAGACAAAATCATAATACCTAGAAACAAAATTATTTGAGATTTCTTAATAAGTATTTCAACACTAATCTTCTTCTTCTTTCAGCTTTTCCCGGTTAGGGGTCGCCACAGCAGATCACTGTCCGCTCATGATTGGCAGTGGAGTTTTACGGTGTCGAGTTGCCAGCCCGGCACCCAACCTTCCACAGAAGGCACACACACGCATGCACTCATGCCTACTAATAAGGGGCTTTTATTATTTAAAGCTACGATGGATATACTGGCATTAACAGGCCAATCTGAAACACATCTGAATGGAAAATATAATGTCTTTACACCATGTAAATCACTGACATTGTTTATATTACACTGATCAAACACACACACACACAGACACACACACACACACACACACACACACACACACACACACACACACACACACACACACACATTTATATTTCAGCTTCCTCTTCTACAAAACTGATGCAACGCCACTGGTGTGTATGAACGTGTGTGTGTGTGTGTGTGTGTGTGTGTGTGTGTGTATACATGTGTGTGATTAGCACAAATCTTGCTATTCACAATTTTAAACTTAGGTTTTACCAAAGGCATTTTTTTAAGAATCTCTGTTAAGGCAAAGGAAGTCATTCTTCTGACCAGATTTGCAATCCACTGAATATCTGTATGTAAAATCAATACCAGAAATAAAGGTCTAGTTCTGATTTCTCCAATAAGTTGTAGATCATCTTCCAAGAAGTGGATGAAAGTATTCTGACTTAATAGCCTGACTAATTTTATGTATCCAGTTCCAGTTAATATGGACAAAGCTAGACATCCTTTTTGACAAAGATGGAGCCTTGACTATGACCTAAGTTCAGTTAGTAGCTTGGACACTGCATTCCTGGACAAGGGGAGTGGGAGTTTGAGACTTATGTCAGAATCCCCATCCTAGGCAGGGAAGCATTCAGGTCTGCTGCAACACCAGGCTGCAGTGGAAATTGGAAAACAAAATGTAGCACAAGGATTGTTGGGGGGGGGGGGGTATGAGCTTGGATGCCACTATGCTGTATCTAGCAGTTGTCTGAGGAGAGCTTGTACAGAATTATAAGAGAACATTGTAGGGTTTTCAGATCATACATGTCAGATAAAAGGGTGTTGAATTATGTCATCATTATAAAAAAAGGCAGACTGCAGCTCCATATCATTTAAACTGAGATTATGGTACGAATTCAACAAGCTAACAGTTCACAAGCTCAAAGAAAAAACCCCAGCTTTTATTCAGCCATAAAAATCACATAAAATAAATAAACGTTTTGCCCATACAGCTTTTAAACTATGTTAATTTGTTGTATAATCCAGAAAATCCTTGGCAATTGCATGGAAAATGGCCTCGTGTGATTGGCTCACAACCTTAATGAAGGGAAAACTGATGAGCCGAACAAATAATAAATAGGGTTGATGGTTGGCTGGCCATGGGGAATAAACAGAAAAATATACTAACAAAGTCAAATAAAGCAATATATATATATATATATATCTATATATATATATATATATATATATCTATATATATATGTATGTATAGATTGTATAGATGAAGATTTTGGATGGTATAGTCTCAGACGGTGCCACTTACCTGGGTTTAGGACAGTTCTGGGTCCCAGAGGGACTGGCTGGTACGTAGAAGGTTTGAGATACTAATGTCCGCTCACCCTTTATTTTGGGGAGGGGTAGATTGTAGGTCTAGTCAATGATCGACTTTCCCCCTCATAATGCAAGATCTGTGTTCCTGTGGTGTATCCTACCACTACACTAAGAATGATATACTGTGAAATGGCTGCTGTTGAGCAGTGGCCTTTTCAACACAATCAGTGCTATTCCATCTGCATTTGTTAGGATTAGGCCAAGAACATTTCCTTTGTTGGTTAGGAAACCCCACATTCTGCTTAAAATAAGAAGTTCTGTAAATGAATCCTGGCTATGTTTAATTTGACTCCCACTGCTTAGATTATTATTATTTTTTTTTACAGGTGTGAAATTTCTTTCCTTTACTAAAGTTGTATTACAATTAATAAATATTTCTTGTTCAACAGTAGCAATCATTTCCTTATTACTGTATCATTTAGAACTTCTTGGATGTTACATGAATCACAAGATACTGTTTTATTTAAGAATCTCAAGCAGTGTTGGTTACCATCTGCCCACTTTGTTCATAGTATATACACACATATATAGTATCTTATTCCTTTTCTGCAGGAGAAAAATGACGTTTCAGATAAAACTCTCCCAGAGGCCGATTATTTATAAATATTTGCACTGCATACTACTACAATTTCTGTTCATGCAGCATCCTTTGTACCTTATTTGGAGAATGAGTTTTGTAACCATTTCATCCAGAAACTGTAATCCTATCCTGTTGATTGCAGCTGTAAAACAACAGCACAGATGTAGCATCTGCAGTTTCTGCTGGGTATTAGGGACTCATTTCCCATACTGATTTTATCCTGAGGGCTATTTGTATTAAAACAATTCATATGAAGAATGCAAATTCCTTCTGCATCACGTAACACTAATAAACCTGTTTTCTTTTTTTTTTTGAGTGGGGGGGTGAAGTATGTTTCTGTAGGGGGACTCTGTGATTAAAATAATAAACAATGAAAGAAAATGTATTGTTATAAGAAAGATAACAGGAAAATATTAAAAAAAAACAGACCTCAGAGGAAACTGTTAACCAGCTGTATGCCTTATTCCAAGATTGTGGCACCATTATAACTTGTAGTAATGTTGGTTGGCTGTTAATATCTTTGCAATGCAGTTGGGTTACACATGATAATTCAGTTATATAATGCATAGTTGACATGTTAAATTATTTACAGACAAACCGCTGAATAAACATGTTGACCATTCATTGCATCAACAGCACAAAATAACATTTCAGTACATTGCAAAAAGGAAACAAATTTCCTTTTCTGATGTACTGCCTATTAATCAAACACATTCAGCTCAGATTTGTCAGAATAGTGTTATGGCAAGGGCTTTCTGCAGGTAAGCTGCATGTTAAGTTAGGTGCAGGATTAGGGTTAGCATGCATTACTAAGGTGGGTATGGGGGCTTTGCCCCCCTGCTCCACCTTAGTAATATGTGCTAACCCTAACCCTGCTTCTACTCCTACCCCAACACTAAATCTATCCCCTAACCTAATCCTAAACACTCACAATCGCACACAATAAATCTATCCTCTAACCTAATCCTAAACACGCACAGTTGCACACACTAAATCTATTCCCTAACCTAATTCTAAACATTCACAATCGCACACTCTGTCTATCCCCTAATCTAATCATAAACACTCACAACTGCACACACTAAATGTATCTCCTAACCTAATCCTAAACACTCACGATCGCACACACTATGTCTATCCCCTTACCTAACCTTAGAGCACACACACACACACACACACACACACACACACACACACACACACACACACACACACACACACACACACACACAAAAACACACACTAACTTCCAGATCTACCACTTATCTTTGTTGACCTTCCAGAAGTTGCCCAAACAAGCAGTCTGGTCATGCTACACAAACTGGTGTAGACCAACTGCACTGCACTCATTATTTCAGACTAAAAAACAACCGCTGCTTAGCTTCCTTTCTAGTTCAACCAAGAATGTCTAATTTAGGAACTCATTGTTTTGGATTCAGGCGGCGGCCATGGTGGTGCAGCGTTTAGTGTTGCCACCTCACAGCAAGAGGTTCTCCAGTTCGATCCTTGGCTGGGGTGCCTTCTGTGCGGAGTTTGCATGTCCTCCCTGTGGTTGTGTGGGTTTCCTCCGGGTGCTCTGGTTTCCTCCCACATCCCAAAGACATGCTGTAGGTGTATTGGACACTCTGAATTGGCCCTAGATATGAGTGTGTGTGTGTCTTCTGTGGAAGGTTGGGCACCGGGTTGGCAACTCGACACAGTAAAACTCCATTGCCAATCATGAGCGGACAGGTGATCCGCTGTGGCATCCCCTAACTGGGAAAAGCCGAAAGAAGAAGAAGATTGTTTTGGAGTCATGCAGGTTCTTTGATGGGGTTTGATTGAAGGTATTTTATCTTTATGCATCAATAACATTCTACTAATATCTTTATTAATATCACAACTTGTTAGTCTAAAATGAAGATAACGAATGTCATGTTAAGGAAAAGTGTACATTTAAATTTTTATAATGTTATTCTAAGCACATTTTTGGTAGACTTACAGTTCTGTAGAATATGTATACATTCACTTCTTAGCAGCTGAGTATTTGTGAGTATCATAACATATATTGTAATTTAAGTCAATTAGTGTTTCTGTACACAGGTGACACAATATTTGCTAGGAGTACTCTTCTGCTGATGTGACAGGTACAGCAGTCATCCTGAAGTATGCACCTTGCACAGTCTGTGATCCCTGTAAGGTAACATCTGATCTGCCATTGTAGAGCTCCTGCTCTAGGTATTTGTAGGATGTATATCTCAGGCATTAGGACCACTAAGCAATTAAATTTTTATCTGGCTGTTACCCCACCTCACTATCCCCTGTGTGCTCATCCTAATCTGCTCTCATCTTGCCCCTAAACTCAGTCCCACACATTACCTTACAAAAAGTTTCCCAGCACTGTCAGTATTCTGACAAAGTTTGTCTGGTATTATTGTTTTTTACCATTGATTTCAAATGGAGTGCATTTATTTTCCTTTTAAGATTGGTTGAACTTTGATCATTTGATTGTTCAATAGTGTATTTCAACTTGCAGAAGTCAACTGAATGAGTGTTGATGTTTCTGCAAATTGATGTTTGATAGTACAGTGTGTGTGTGTGTGTGTGTGTGTGTGTGTGTGTGTGTGTGTGTGTGTGTGTGTGTGTGTGTGTATATATATATATATATATATATATATATATATGTATATATATATATATATATATGTGTATAAAAATATATGTGTGTGTGTGTGTGTGTGTGTGTGTGTGTGTTTGTGTACTTTTGTATGTACAGTAGATGTAAAGTGTGTACACACCCCTGTTAAAATGCCAGGTTTTTGTGATATAAAAAAATGAAACCACAGTTTATCATTTCAAAACTTTTCCCACCTTTAATGTGACCTATAACCTGTACAATTCCATTGAAAAACAGGAAAAAATATAAGAAATAAAAAACGCACAATAAGCTGGTTGCATAAATGTGCACACTCTTAAACTAATACTTTGTTGATGCACCTTTTGATTTAATTACAGCATTCAGTTTTCTTGGGTAGGAGTCTATCAGCTTGGCACATCTTGACTTGGCAATATTTGCCCACTCTTCTTTGTAAAAGCGCTCCAAATCTGTCAGATTGCGAGGACATCTCTTGTGCACAGCACTCTTCAGGTCACCCTACAGGTTTTCTATTGGATTTAGGTCTGGGCTCTGGCTGGGCCATTCCAAAACTTTTTCGTCTGGTGAAGCCATTCTTTTATTGATTTGGATGTATGTTTGGGGTCATTGTCGTGTTGAAAGGTGAAATTCCTCTTCATCTTCATCTTTCTAGCAGACGCCTGAAGGTTTTGGGCCAAAAGTGACTGGTATTTGGAATTGTTCATAATTCCCTCCACCTTGACTAAAGTCCCAATTCCAGCTGAAGAAAAGCAACCTCAAAGCATGGTACCGCCACCACCATGCTTCATGATGGGGATGATGTTCTTTTGGTGATGCAAAGTGTTGTTTTTGCGCCAAACATACCTTTTGGAATTGTCTCCAAAAAGTTCAACCTTGGTGTTATCAGACCCTAACACATTTTCCCACATGCTTTTAGGAGACTTGATGTATTGTTTTGCAAATTATAACCAGGCCTTGATGTTTTTCTGTGTAAGAAAAGGCTTCCATCTTGCACTGCACTCATTATTTCAGACTAAAAAACAACAGTCCAGACATATGGAGAATACAGAGATTGTTGTCACATGTAGTACACACCCAGTACTTGCCAGAAGTTCCTCCAGCCCCTTTCAGTGTTGCTGTAGGTCTCTTGGCAGCCTTCCTGACCAGTTTTTGTCTCGTCTTTTAATCAATTTTGGAAGGACATCCAGTTCTATGCGATGTCACTGTTGTCTCATATTTTCTCCACTTTTTGACGACTGCCTTCTCTGTGTTCCATGGTATATCCAATGCCCTGAAATATTTTTTGTACCCTTCTCCTGACTGATACCTTTCAACAATGAGATCCCTTTGATGCTTTGTAAGCTCTCTGTGAACCATGGCTTTTGCTGTAGCAGGGAACTGAGTAAATGTCCGGAAAATCCTACTAGGACAGATGAACTTTATTTGGGTTAATCAGAGTCTCTTTAACTGATGGCAGGTGTGTACCCAAGAAGACTGAATGCTGTAATTAAATTAAAAGGTGCTTCAACAAAGTATTAGTTTAAGGGTCTGCACACTTATGCAGCCAGCTTATTTATTTTTTTTATCCTTTATATTTTCCCGTAACAGATTTGTTTGCTTTTTAATTGAATGAGGAGGGATGCTGGGTATATTGGGAAAAGGATGCTAAGGATGGAGCTGCCAGGTAAGAGGAAAAAAGGAAGGCCTAAGATAAGGTTTATGGATGTGGTGAGAGAGGACATGCAGGCGGTTGGTGTGAAAGAGCATGATGCAGAGGACAGGAAGAAATGGAAACAGATGATCCGCTGTGGCAACCCCTAATGGGAACAGCCGAAAGAAGATGAGATGATGATACAGATTATAGGTCATATTAAAGGTGGGAACATTTTTGAAACGATTTATGTGGTCTCATTTTTTATATCACAAAAACCTGGCATTTTAATAGGGGTGTGCACAATTTTTATATCCACTGTATGTATGTAATAGGTGTGGGAGCACAGCATTCCACTTCAGGGTGCGTGAGGGTAAAGGCCCTTGAAAAATCCTTCTGTGACACTACAATGAGTCTTGAGATTCACTTTTATTTTTAGGTGCAGGGCTCACGATTGTGGGTCTCACCATTATGATAATGCAACCTACTTTACAGGGCAAAAAACTTTGTAACTGATCTTGCTTGTCTCACTACAGCCAGGGCATATCTTCTCCCCCGGCATTGTGTGTGCATCAGTCATCTTAATCCAACTTCATTTATCGCAGTTGTCCAAGCTCAAGATGTCCTACCGAGCTGTTAAATTTGCTTCAGACCACTCTTCAAAACTACTCCACTGCATAGCACTGCAGGGGATTAACTGCCTTGAATTTAGGTGGTACTTAGACATGACACTATACCCATCATCACACAGATGCCTTGTGCTTTAAGCTATCTTGAAGTGCTGTCCTCTGCTCAGTTTCTTCATTTGTCTTAGATGCACTTTGTTGCTCAGTCAGTTTGGAGATGATGCATTTTCTTGGTTGGCTTTTACCAGTGGCTTGATCTCCCACAAATGCTGTGTCTAGTTTATTATTATTTCATTTGTCTATCTATCTATCTATCTATCTATCTATCTATCTATCTATCTATCTATCTATCTATCTATTATTTAAGTATATCAGTCAAGCTATATGTCTATACATCTACCTGTTTATCTGCTTGTTAATATACCTTTGTTAAATGGGATGTTCTGCTTGGGGAAAATCAGAGGAGGCAAAGGGGAGTGGACTACAACAATGCAACAAAGTAAATTACAATTGCATATAATTATTAAAAATACAAAACTAACAAAAGTAAGGGAATACTTCAAAAAGATGGTAGTTGTATAAGTGCAAAGATAGCCATTTACACAGCAATGGAACAAAAGCTAGTATTACACAGGGGTGAGCACTGAAATAAAAGAAACTTTTAAGTACAAAAGTAGTGGTAGACCACTAGAGAGAAAAGAAAAGGATTAGTGGCGGTTCAGAATACAGCAGAATCACAAATGCAGAAGTACTCAATAACACTAACAGTAAATGAAACATTTGTAAGGAAGATGACAGAGAACATTGAAAGCCATCCTATAATTTTTAGGAAACAAACGAGAGCATCCTAGAATTTATAAACTCAAATGCTATGGAACAACTTGTTACCACTCCCACAAGAGGGGAAAACATACTGGACCTGATCATCACCAACATGGGGACTCTATGCTCCAGACCAGAAGTGTATCCCTCACTGGTAAGATCAGACTATAAACTAATCTCACTGGATATTCACATCCCGACTCCACCCCCTGCCCTGAAAACCACAGTGAAAAACTTCTCTAAAGCAAATTTCACACTCCTCAAAACCGAGGTGGAATCCTTCAAAGCCCCTGGGCCTGTGAAAAATATGGCCAAGACCGCAGAATCCTTTATAAACGCATTCTATGAACACCTTCAGGAATGCATGGATCATGCAATCCCAAATAAAACCAAGACCCAATCCTCCAAAGGCAGACGTCCTGTCTGGTGGACCCCAGCCATAAACAAACTATACAATAGAAGGAGGAAGCTACTACATGATAGAGCAAAATCCCAAAAAGGGAAGGCATCTCTGATCAGTATTAGCAAAAAACTACGGGCACTCATAAAATCGTCTAAGGCCAGCTTCGAGAAAAATTGCACAGGACACTAAGGATAATCACAAGGCTTTCTTTAGTTATGTTAGGAACCTGGGTGGGAATTCCCAGATATGCTCAGAATTAGTCCAAAATGACAACAAATACACCAAACCCACAGACATTGCCAACATCCTAGCTGACAGGTTCAGCGCAAACTTCTCCCCCCCCCACCAAAAGGGCAAATATTTATCCCAGCAGAGTGCTGCCCCCCTGACATCTCAGATGCCTAGGTAAGAGCTGCCCTCTCCAAAGCAAAAAACACAGCATCAATGGGACCAGACGGTGTCCTGGGCTGCGTCCTACATAAACTCCAAGAAGAGCTAAACCCAAACATAAAACTACTGTTCAATCTCAGCCTTACTACAGGATATGTACCCAAAGAGTGGCGTACAGCAACAGTGGTCCCTCTCCACAAAGGTGGTGCCTGAACGGATCCTGGAAACTATCGCCCCATAAGCCTGACTAGCTTGGTCTGCAAAGCTATGGAAAGGATCATCATGGACCTCATAAATAAAGATATTGGGGACCTACAGACACTGAATCCTACCCAGTTCGGCTTTGTTAAGGGCAGATCCTGCCTCTTAAACTTGGTTGACTTCTTTGAAACAGTCACCAAGGCCATTGACGAGGGGAAGGTGGTCCACACAGCCTACCTGGACCTCGCAAAAGCCTTCGATACAATACCCCACTCGGGCATTATAGATAAGCTCACCAGCTTAAATATAAATCCCTATGTCACTAGATGGGTTGAAAACTGGCTCAAGGACAGAACCCACATGGTTAGAATTGCTGGAGCCATGTCAGACTCCAAACCAGTTACAAGTGGTGTCCCCCAAGGCTCAGTCCTGGGACCTCTCTTGTTCGGTATATATTTCTCGGAGGTACAGGCCAACACGGAAGGACTGTGGCTGACCAAGTTCGCAGATGACTGCAAACTGGGCGCCATAATCGACTCTCCAGCCAACACAAGCATCCTCCAAAAGGGCCTCATAGAAACAGACAACTGGTACCAGAGCCATGGCCTCAAGCTAAACGCCAAAAAGTGTATAGTCACCCCCTTTGGCAAAAACAAAGTGCCCACAAATTACCACATAGGTGCTAATCCATTAAGTACAGAAGAAGTAATTAGGGACCTAGGGACCTGGGGACCCAAGTTGATAGCAATCTCTCATTTGACAACCACGTGGCCAAAGTGGTTAGAAAAACATTTTATATAGCCCACCTAATCATGAAGGATTCACATCTAGATCAGGGGAGGTCATCGTGCCTCTTTACTCATCCCTCATCAGGCCCATAATTGAGTACAATGCCCCTTTTGGGATGTACCTTACCAGACACCTGCAGCTGCTGGAAAGACCCCAAAAGTACCTCACCAAGAGGATCATAGGGCTCAAACAGATGCCATATGCTGCCCGGTTAAAGAAACTCCAGCTCTACTCAGTGGCATACCGCCTGCTCAGAGGCGATCTGTGCCTGACGTATAAAGCCATGTCCAACCCGGAATTAATGGACATGCTGCACATCAGAAAATCCAAATCCCATCGAGCTACGCGCTCGAGAGACTTGAACCTCAGCACTGAAATAAATAGGACATGCTGGAGGGACAGATTCATAACCCAGAGGCTCCCTTCACTCTGGAATAAAATCCCAGTCCAGGTTAGGCAGAGTCCCTCATTGACTCTCTTCAAGAGGAATCTTGATGAGTGGATGGGAGATCGTAGGTTTATCCCGGGTATCACTTCTGTGTCACTGTTAGACAGAGGCAAAGTATACTAACCTCGAAAAAGGGCATAGCAAAATTTATTTAAAATGGGTGGTGAAAGCCAAACACACTCTGGCTAGGCTTATAAGTGCCCTAGGGCAGATAGCCTAGTATGAACCTATGAACCTATGAACCTATATACAGTAGCCTCTAAAATTTTTGCATTTGGGAGCGAATCATTTTCATTCTGGATGGGGTACACCATTCCGTTAGCCTATTTGTTGCAGGCTAATTATTCATAAATTTTGAGGAAATGTAAGATAAAATGTGACATTCAAGTGTGACAAATTCCATCTGGCCAACCCTTTGGGAAAATATTCAGTCATCATCTTTCAGATTGAAGATACAGTTGTGATATTGCTAATTTCACCTGGCTCCCATTTGTTTCTGCTTTACTCTCTCTCCTCCCATCCTTGCACCATGTACACCTAAGTACTAACTACATCACTGAAGAGTAAGGCTGTTATCTGTCTAGTTTGCCTTACCTTCTATGCCATCTCTCTTAGCCCATCACAGTCCTCTATATACCTCTGTGATAGAGCATGGATATTTTACTAGGTTGATTAGTTTTTGCTTGCTGATTTTACTGGTTTACAGTATTTAGAGCTTATTGAACTAATATATTTATGTGCTTACCTACCTTTGTCGATGAGGTTAGTCTCACTAGGCTGTGGCTCATTTCCAGGGTCATCCCTCAATGGTATTTATACTGTTGGGGAAATTTGGCTGGGACAGGCGATATTTCCATATCCTTTTAATAAAAAAGCAACAGTATGAATGTTACTTTGTAAATAAGACCATAGTATCAGGAAATGCTTTCACTATCTCTCGGCGAGCCAGATCCTGAGCTCTCTGCTGCTTGAACCCCACATTTCTTGCACAATAAATTCCTCGATGTGTAGGATCCCAGAAGGTGTGCTGTCAGGGAAGAGGATGTGTCTTGCTCTGCTATGACAAACATCTCACTCATGAGAGACATGGATAGAAAAGCTCACTACTCCTCCCTTCAAGCAAGATTGAGGAGAGAGTGGTATATGGACTTGGGTCGCCAACTCTGCAGGTGGCAATGAATCTGCTCTCCATTAGGGGTGCAGGGGTGAAACAGAGTTTTCCCCTTGCGGCTGACACATCAAGGATAGCCATGCAATATTGACGCTAGTTAGTGCCTTAGCTCACAAATGTGCTTGATATTCAGGACATCCCTTTGTTTGACTTATAAATTTGCTTTGTTTTACATTATCACTCCTAAAATTATTGATATGGGGAGAAAAGGCAGTGGACTATACTTAAAATAATAATAATTGTAAGCAAATAACATGAAATAAATATTTTAATGGATAATGATAATAATTGGAGTTATAGACTTATTTTACTAAAGAAAATGTATGTTATTGTGCCTTCTGTTATCTGTCAATCTCTGAAGTTAACAGCACTAATATTCTAAAAAGTGCAGCTGCTTGTCCATGAGTATATAATAATTTTCACCTGATTCTGGAGGTAAGAGGTGGAGAGCATTGTATGGCAGCCAGAAGTAATGTCTGGGTAAGTTTATCTGTTCTTTACTTTGTAGTGTTTAGAAATGCCTGTTATTGCAAAACTGGTGTTCTATCACTATTTCAGTTGATTTATAATAGTATAGCAACACCATCCCTGAATTTAACCTCACTTTAGTCCACTACTTTTTGGCTTAGGTCTGATTTCTCTTGCAGTATAGTTGAGGAGTATACTGTTAAAAAGGTGTAACTAAGGGACCCAAACATTGGCTTATCTTGACCTGTTCATTCACACTTATGAATCTTCTTCCCCTTTGCTGACTAAAGGTCATTAAATAAGTTCAATTTGCTGAGGATAATTTCAAGATGGCCCAGGAAACAAAATACACTATCTCAGGGTAGTAGGTTGCTATGCTGGACATTTATACACCAGAGAAATTCATGGAGAATTATCCTTCTGATGGATGAAGCTCGAGCTCTTGAGCTTCAACTGCCCCATCTTCAACTCACTGACGATCAGGCTTCCTCCATAGGAAATCACTGCTGGTAATTTGTGCAAGATGTGATCCCCCTTTTGGGGAGGTTTTCCCCTTCTTCAAGTAAGTGCAACCATGGAGTTGGTATATATAAGTTTGGGGTGTGGGAGTGCAGAGTGGGCTTTATCCCCTGCAAAAGCACTTAGCGTTTTGCGGCAAGATGTTTTTGGCAAATGCAGTTTGAGGATTCCAGTTCTTGGAGCATTCATTTTCATCCACTCATAGTGGAAGCTTCGTGGAGAATGGAGAGCATGCCTATAGCAGCTTCTACTACTCTACAAATTCCACTGATGGATATGTGCCATGTGATCGTTTTTACCCTTTCTTTTCCTTGTTCTGATGGTAATTCCTCCTATTCTGTAGTTCATCCTCCTCTTCTGTAGTGACCTTCTTCTCCCTTTTACTTATTTATCATAGTAACTCCTCCACCCATTTATGCAGTTCAGTTTGTCAATTTCTAATTCAGCCAGTGGTGTAGCATGGGGGAAGGGGGGCGACTCTGGTACTCTGAGCAATCCCTACACTAAAGGAAAGAAAGCATGTATTATATTCAGTTAGGTAAATTTAAGCAGGCCAGCCAGGTAATGCTGACTTAGCACAACATCTATGAGGCTTCATTTTCTTTTACTGCTCATGCCCATAAAATGTTGCTTATTGCCAGAAGTCCACGGCAGAGAATGCTATGTATACCCTAGCTGTGGAAATAATATAAGTGGAACTAAAAAAAATTTGCGATCCCAGCCACACACTTATCCCCACACACACTTTGAAATATCATACAGGAAATAAAGGACTACTCTTAAAGGAAACTGCCATGTAGTTTAGTTGGAATGTTTACAAACCAAGGTCTGCTATCTAGTATTGGGTATATATGGGGGTGGAGCATGGAGCTTTGAATGAGGAAATCTACATTTTCCCAAGCGATCCCTTCAGTAGTTTCAACAAGTATGTAAAATCACTAAAATTAAACATTTCCCTCAATGACCCCTTCAGTAGTTTGTCCATGTCTCACAAGCTTTTCACTGACACCAAAATAAAACATTTCCCCAAGTGATCCCTTCAGTAGTTTAACCAAGCATGCACAAGCTGGACGGTGCAGTGGTGCAGTGGTTAATGCTGTCACCTCACAGCAAGAGGTTCTCTGATCCAGTTCTTGGTTGGGATGCCTTCTGTGTGGAGTCTGTATGTCCTCCCTGCACTCGTGTGGGTTTCTTCTTGGTGCTCCCATTTCCTCCCATGTTACAAAGACATGTGTCTGTAGTATTTCTTCCTGGGCCTCTGCTGAAAATTGGCTCGTTCCAAGTCAGACTTTCCTGGTAAACAAATGTTAAATAAATAAGTAAAGCACTTTACTGACAGCAAAATGAAACATTTCCCCCAACAACTTCTTCAGTAGTTTACCCATGTCTGCACAAGTACTTCACCGATACCAAAATTAAACATTTTCTCCAAAGACCTCCTTCAGTAGCTTGTCCTTGTCTGACAAGCACTTCAAAAAGCAAGTAATTTTCCCCTGAGCTGAGGTTGACTCATGGCAACTCTATGGGTAGACCCCATAGGATTTTCATGGCATATTACAGAAGTAGATTTATAGTACTTTCTTCTGCACTGATACTGCTGTTGCCCAGTTGTGCCCCAGCCAGGTTTTGAACCCAGGTCTACCAGTTGGTAAGCCTGTGCCTTAAGCTCTGTGCTATTAAGCGAGGGTGCAAGCACTTCACTGACTCCAAAATTGATCACGTCTCCCAGCCACCCCTACAGTAGTTTGTCCATGTATGCTGAAACACTAAAAATAGGATAAAAAATGTATTTAAGTAAAGTCAGTAATTGTACCTCCTTTTAAAATGCACAGCCGTACATATTTATTTTTTCCCTTCCTCTCACAGCTCTGTATTCCTGTGGTAAATTGCTGCTAACTGGAATAAGTTCAGGGCCATTTATATGTTTAGTATGCAAGTAAGGTCCTTTTAGATCCATCTCTATTAATCCTACTGATGTGCAAATATGTAATGCCCTTTATTTGCATATTAGCCTGTCCCTCTATCACTTAAGACTTAAGCATGTTAGGCTTTTGTGATAGGGAGGTGTGTTTAACAAAATGCCTCTGCATTTTCTCAGTCATCCTGAAAGATGTGATTTACATAACCACATAGAGCAACTCTTAAATGGATTACTGATATGAAAACGCGAATGGCAAGACTGTGAATACAGTCATAAATCTGCCTGGCTTCATCTCTGAACTCATGGGTAAGCATTTAGGTGCCACTGAATATTTTGTAATATAGTGTCATCAGTGCTTTTTCAGTTAGAAAACTGAGCATGTTGGCTTGTTCAGGTTGTGTGTTGCTTCTATAAAGAAATGAAAATAAGTAAGTTGTTTATTTGGGTTTTTCTTGGGTTCAGCAGTGTAATATGGTTCATTATAACCTAAAAGTAACAGACTGGAAACCTTTAAAAATCTAGCCTCTTGACAATGTCATTGATTACTTTAATAAAACCTTCCTGAACCTTCTTAACAATCTTGCTCCACTAAAAACTAAAATAGTTAAAACTTCATCCTCCCCTTGGTTAACCAAGGAAACTAAACAAATCATGCATCTAAGAGACAAAAAGTGGAAACTTTACCATAAAAATAAATTACCCCATGTCCTAATAGAAGTCAGACAACTCTGTAACACTGCAAAACAGCTAATAATCAGGGATTTAAAGTAATACTACAATAAACTTCAATCAGAAAACTTATCCATCCCAAGAAAATTCTGGGACTCTATCTCCTCCCTTCTTCTCCCAGGCAATAAGGATAATCCATGCCCTAACCTAAACCTTACTGATCTGGAAAATGCCTCTAACATCAATACCTTCTTCATAGGATTCATAGCTAAACTCACCATCAGCTTCTCTCAGCACTCTCAACCTCCTCCCCCAACCAACCCCTCTACATCTCACACAATCTGACTACCCCTAATCCTACTTTTAGCTTCTGTCCTGTCTCTATAAGCAAAATAAAGAAGCTCCTCCTTCAACTCAAACCATGTTCCCCTGCCCCAGATAACCTACCTACAACTTTCCTCAAATTGTCTGCAGACAGCATTGCCCAGATGGGATCATCTCTATCCTAATAAACCGATCCATACCAGAATCATACGTCCCCTCACTATGGAGACACACCTTTATCATTGCACTCCATAAAGGAGGCAAAAACACTGACACTTCTAATTTACAACCCATAGCCATCCTATCCCCACTATCAAAAATCATGGAGAAATGTATTCAATCCCAAATGATGTCCTGTATGACCCAAAACAATCTACTAACCCCTACACAACATGGTTTCCATCCCAGGCATAGTACCATCACTGTCTTCCTCTCCTTTCTAGACTCCATAAACCTTGCTCGTAACTCTGGCAGAATAGTTTCTACTCTGTTCCTTGACTTCTCCAAAGCCTTTGATACAGTTTCTCACCCCTTACTATTATCCCAACTCTCCTCTCCCCTCTATGATCACCTGGTTCACCAGCTACTTCTTTGAAAGACAGCAAAATGTCAAATGGAAAAACTCACTCTCTTCCTTTCTACACATCCCTACCGGAATTCCCTAGGGTTCCATCCTAGGCTCCCTCCTCTTTAACATCTTCATTAATGACTTCCATCAGTCTCTCTCCAATGCCACACTAATTCAATATGCTTATGATTCGACCATTATTTGTACAGCAGACACCCCCTCCGGCCGGGTTTATATTATATGTATGAAGTTTTATAACTTTGAATACCATATGATCAACACCATATGGTCGAAGTTATAAAACTTTGAACTGTGAAAATTTACAGGCCATAATTTAATTTATTTCAAGTAGTCCAGATACTGGTAAATTGTATACCATTAGACTTAATTAGGGAGAGCTGTAATTTTGGGGAAACAAGCAGCCCTAGTTTCAGTGAAAGCTCTGTGGTTGCTTGCAGGTAGGAAGTTGCAGGATGTTGATGCAATGTGTTTTATTTATTATTTTTAATGCATCTGTCATTTCAAAGCATGGTTTTCTTTGATGCAAAAGAAGGCAGGACTGAATGAGCCATATAATGTTTAACTGACAATAATGGGATATAAAGATTATAAGTGATGTATAATGTTTGCAGCTACAGTTGTTTCAATGGTGTCTGTGATGCATAACTACTTTTGGGCCTGTGTCCCACTTTTATTTTTCTCTTTGTCCAGATTTCTTGCTCTAAGGCTGAGAGGTATGGTTCCTTACTAAATCAGAAGTTGTATTTACCTTGGAAGACTTTTCGGCATAATTATGAAAAAACAGAGCCTTTTTAATATCTCTGCTTATTTCCAATATCAACTGCCATATAACCTTGCAAATAACCTTCTTATTAAGCTACTTTACTTCTTTTGGAATTGACAGGTGTGATTCATCTGTTCAGACATAAGCATAAAGTGCTAATGTGACTTTGATTTCTTGCAGTAGTCTGTGGTTTACATAATCACAATAACTTTTCTGTGTTTCTGGGTGTGTAATCAATTTAACAGTTTTAAAGATGTTTTCCAAAAATAAATAAATATATAATACATAAATAATCCTCTCTACACTTTGAGCTATTGACAAAGTCTGGGAATTTGTTTTTTTCAAAAGCGAAGGTCAGCATTACAGCTCAGTAAACTGTCAGTCTGTGAGTAACTTCTGCACAAATTAAAATGCCTGAATGTCAAATGGCTTTAAATTGGAGGGAAGTTTATTTCTATTTTTTTTTTTTTTATTTTACATTTGTTTACCGGGAAAGTCCGACTGGACACAGGTCCATTTTCAGCGGGGGCCCGGGAAGAAAAGGTCCAAAAATAACACAAAACAATATAATACAATACATGAGATTGAGAGACAGCAAATTATGGATGTAGTACTCGTACAATATAGCAGAGATTACATCGCGTAACAGTGAGAATCACTGAGGTACAGAATAAACTTAAAAACATTTTTTTTTTACAGTTATAATTACAGCAAGGCAAATATCAATGAGTAAAGTTTTTAGGAGAAAGCTGTTTGTACATAGCTGAAGCTCTGAAACAATCTTTTGGTATGGATTAACCTGGGGATTGACAAATTATATGTTTACACCAGTATGTAGCATAGTTTATGGTTTTCTTGCTGATTTACTTTTTGCCGAGCAGTTGTTTGTTGATTTATTGATGGTCCTTTTGGTGGTGGGAAATTACATGGATGAATCCATCTCTACCATGATTTTTTTTTCAGATATTTTGACTTCCAGACAATTTCATTCAGTGAGTGGGTGTCATGTGATTAGTGAGGTTGCCTATTTTACAAGTAGGGGCTTTTTTTATGTGTGTGTGTGTGTGTGTGTGTGTGTGTGTGTGTGTGTGTGTGTGTAAGAGAGAGATTTAATATGTATACTGAATATAATTTTGCGGGCAGTCACGGTGGTGCAGCGGTTAGCGTTGCTGCCTCACAGCAAGAGGTTCTCCGGTTCAATCCTCGGCTGGGGTGCCTTCTGTGCGGAGTCTGCATGTCCTCCCTGTGGTCAGGTGGCTTTCCTCCGGGTGCTCCGGTTTCCTCCCACATCCCAAAGACATGCTGTAGTGGATTGGACACACTAAATTGGCCCTAGGTGTGAGTGTGTGCATGTGTGTACCTTCTGTGGAAGGTTGGGTGCCGGGCTTTCAACTCGACACCGTAAAACTCAACTGCCAATCATGAGCGGACGGTGATCCGCTGTGGTGACCCCTAACCGGGAAAAAGCCGAAAGAAGAAGAAGACTGAATATAATTTTGTAAATGGAATTCTTAGTTAAACATGCCCCTCTTCTTGGGCAACTAGACTTGAGTAACCAATATTAGATCTTAGCCATCCAGCTGGGAAAGGTTAATATGTGGATTTTCCATCTGGTTTGATGAAGGCTATGCTACTTACCCAAGGACTACATTTATGGCTATCCATCCAGCCATCGTGTTGCTGAACTACATTGTTTGATAATGAGAGGAGCTTTTTACAGAAGTTGAAGGTTTTTGTGTCAAGAACCTGTACATAAAAAGTGGCTTGTTTATGTTGCAGTGAAGGCTGTGGTCTTTGTAGTGAGCGTTTTAAGTATAACCAGTATTTCTGAGGTAGAGGAAGTCTCTTAAGGCAGGATCTTTCTTAGCCTGGAAAGCAAGCCAGTGATGAAATTTATAGGGGCCAATAAGAGACAGAGGAAAGCAAGAAGCTTTTTATACTGTTTGGATAACTAAGTGAACTTAGTCCTTTGACCTTTTTTGTCAGAAATGGTTGTAGTCTTTCTTTTGGCAGGGTGTTTTGCTGAGGCACATGCCAAAAGGAGCATTGTATCCAATAATGGCTCTTGTAAAGGAAGAATACAGGGATGTTATGACCTCCTTGTCCCTGGATGAGATACCCTTACTAATGAAGTGGGCCTTGTAAAAAGCTTTCCTTACAACGGAGACAACGTGGTGGTCAAAAGTCAGGTTTCTATCAACCTGGGTGCCCAAGTACCATACAACTTATTGCGTGCTTACAACATTGTTATTAATGTGATAATTTGTGGGGACATACTCTCCTCAAAGGGGATGATGATGCATTTGTTGGCATTTAGCTTGAGGCCATATTTCTGGCACCAGTTATTTGTTTGGGTGAGACCCTCTTGTAGCTTATTCAGAATTGTTTTATTAAGTCAGTAATGTAAATTCTTTACTTTATTGCAAATTTGTTGGGTTATTTTTGTGGATTATAGCACTGTAGGACTGCTGATGTTGACATTTTATGTAGCTGGACTGCTGGAATGGTTTTCCCAGTGAGAAATGCTAGTGCTGTAGTGAATATGTTTATTTGTAAAAAAAAAAAAAAAAAAAAAATATATATATATATATATATATAGATGTATATAGATATATAGATGTATAAATATATATAGATGACCCGTGGCAGAGGTGCTGCGGTAGCGTTGTCGCCTCACAGCAAGACGTTGTCCCGTTCGATTCTCAGCTAGAGCGTCTTCTGTGTGGAGGCATGCATGAATGAGCGTGCCTTCATTGAAGGTTGTGCGTTAGGGCTGGTAACTCGGCACGTAAAAATCCACTACCAAATATTAGCAGACCGGAGTTCCGCTGTGGTGACCCCTAACCGGGATAAGCCGAAAGACACAACAACAACAACAACATAGATATATATATATATAGATATATTAACTAAGATGTTAGATTTAACTGTTAGATTAGAGAATTAGAATTAGAATGAGAATTAGAATTTTAAGGCAAATATTAGGCATTTATTCATTGTTCAAATGCACCTACAGTACAGCCAGGAGGCCGACTGTGGTCTTCCCGAGCAACGAAAGAGTTAACTATATGATATATTTTATATGCGGCCCCAAGACCATTTCTGTTCACTCAATGCGGCCCCAGCAAGCCAAAAGGTTGGACACCCCTGGATTAAACCCTAAACTAAGGGTTGTAGGCAGGGTGCAAGAACCCTGCACCCCCCACAACCCCGCTCTTTAAATATAACAACTCCAAGACCGCACTATAATGCGGTACCGCACTGTAGTACGATCTTGGAGTTGGTATATTTAAAGAGTGGGGTGTGTGGGGGGGTGCAGGGGGGCTTGCCCCCCTGCTTTAACACATTAGGGGACTTTTTTTTTTCACTCTTCGAAGTTTTATAACTTCAACCATATGGTGTCACCCATATGGTATTCAACATTATAAACCTTTGTTCAAATAATATAGACCCCCTCTGA
This sequence comes from Protopterus annectens, assembly GCF_019279795.1. Taxonomy (NCBI): domain Eukaryota; kingdom Metazoa; phylum Chordata; order Ceratodontiformes; family Protopteridae; genus Protopterus; species Protopterus annectens. Next base: position 302,609,519 of record NC_056737.1, read on the forward strand.
CCTACTTCTCAAAACTCATTTAGCCTTCTCTAATACCGAATCATGGATGCATAGTAATCACCTCGGCTTAAATGCCAATAAAACAAAGTTAATGATCTTCTCCCCATCCAAAAACACCAATCTAGACAAAAACTCTTTTACAGTGACTGCTCAGAATAACAGCCCCATAGAAATAGTATCAAATACCAAACTGCTCGGTGTCATAATTGATGAAAATCTAAAATTTGACATCTATATCCAAACTAATATCAAAAATCTCACCAAAAACTAGGTCTCCTGTATAGACACAATCATTACCTTACCCCCTCCACCAGACACACCCTTACCTTCTTCCTTCTCTTATGTACAGTGCCCTCCTATTCACTAATCTTCAGTTAGGCTTACAGGCCAAGTTGGAAGCCTGCTTCACTAAAATCTCCAAATTTGCCACCAAATCCAGAAACTCATAACATCACCGTCTTTCTCTCCACTCCCAGAAATGGCTTGAAGTTCCTAACTACCTCAGACTCCTTAGACTTACTACTGCTCACAAGCTCATATTCAAACCTTCTAGTTGTTCTTCTTTGTCCAGTTCTTTAACCCCCTACATTCCCAACCACTCTCTAAGATTAGAAAACCACAATCTTCTAAACATATATAAGCCTCGTTGACCCCCGGCCACCTACTATTATCTTGTTCCCTAGCTAATCTCTGTAATTCTCTCCCTACCACCCTTCAAAATACTCAGAGCCACTCAAACTTCAAAACTCTTCTCCAATCTCACCTCCTTTCAAAGTGGGAATGTTCCTGTACCCTTACCACATAAACTCTTAACGCCATCTCCCATGCACTATACACCTCAACCTTCTATCACTGTGCTCTCTTACCCTTTGCCTCTACTTCCTCTCC